>NC_064287.1:62547707-62591986 GCF_019186545.1 Solanum stenotomum
CCCGTCAGCCCCACCCTCTCCCCAAAAAAAATTAAGTTTATTTTTTAAAAATATTTTCAATTTCAATTCAAAAATTATTTTCTACTCTCTAGTAAAAATAAAAGATATTTCATCCATAAATCAAACACTAAAAAATCTTTTCCCAAAAATATTTTCTACTCACCAACCAAACATGAGAAAATAAATAAAATATCTACTTGTATTCCAGGAAAATATTTTCCTTTGTACCAAACACACCCTACATCTTGTACAAATTAATAAAGGGGGCTTAAGGCTTATACTCAATTTGTTGTTGATAAAAGGTCATCATTTTTGCTAACTTATGGATATTGGATGAAGTGATCATTAATAATATTAATGCTTAACTCTTAAGAAACTAGTTTTGATACCTAATATATTATCTAAGCTTCTTGCATACCATTTCCCAATTATTAAATTGGATAAGGCTCTAGATGTTTGATTTTAATTGGAGTATTATCTCATATATAAAAGTTTAACCTGTTTGAAAGAGAACATTTTTTTTTCTTAATTATGTCTTAAGTATGCCTCCTGATCATATGCGAGCATGATTATTTTTCATGGGACAAACATGTACATACGTAGAAGATCTTTTTAATATTAATGAATGACGCTGAAACTTAAGCCTAGGACTTTTCTACCTATTCTGACCAGCTCTTCTAAAAGTTAAACGGTTAAAAAGGACATATTTTCTTTTCTTAATGATGTCTTCTAACCGTTTCTCCAAATAAAGAAAAAGAAAGAAGAAAACCATTTCCAACATGGATATAGAAATAAAAAAGTAGAAAATGGTCAAAATAACTTCTTGTATAGAACATTATTCTCTTAAAAACCAAATTTCATTGTTTATTTTTTTTCCTCACTTTTTTCCATTTTTTATGTTTTAATTATACTGTAAAACTTTAATAACAATTTTTTCAATATATATAATATATAATAACCGTGGGATGCGATCCTTCACCAAATCCAACTAACACAAAATATTTTGTGCATTAACCGCCCCTTTTTTACTTTGGCAGGTTATGAAATTTCTACTACTTTTGGTAGAGTGGAAAAAATTGTCTTTAAGGAAGCAGTCTAAGATCCAAAAACAACTTGAGGACATAAATGCATCTCTAAAGTACTGAGAATTCTCCAGCTAGTGCGTATGGTATATGCCTTTAATTTGTTGTATATAAATAAGAGAAAGAAAAATAAAATAAATTAGATGGAATAGAGAAAAGAAGTATGTCTTTTCTCATTAGTTTTAAGGCCTTGTACATGTTGGGTATCTATCAAAACCAAAAAATATATAGATTTTGATAGTTATCTAGCTTACATCCTATGTTAGCAATATGTGTTTAAAAAACTAGAATTACTGATTTCAATAAACTTTGCAGAAACACGAAGTAACCAAAGTTAATAGATGAACAGAAATTAATTGACAAAACTAAAATCTGTAAAAACGTACCATAATCTAAAAAAAACAGAATCAGAAAAAGATCAAGCCCACTGAATGCACAGTGTCCCCTTAAGGAAATTATACCTCTCTAGTATCCGAGGTTTGATTTGGAATATGTCCTCCCAGGATAGAATGATCTCAATCACCAGTGTATTGATACCCAAAACTCTGGTGTCAGCGAACCACTCAACAACAGTAAAGTACACGAAGAAATTTTGTGCAGAAGAAGAAGAAGAAATCAGAAAATTCGTAAGGAATAAGTCTGAGGAATCAATGTATTTATAAGCAAGAGGAACTGGTTCCGAAAGGTTGCTATCCTTTCAAAATCCACATGACCATTCATGAAAGTTTGCAACTTTTCAAATGGTCATGGCTGTTTCTGAAAGTTACAACCTTTCAGAACAGTCACTTCCAACAGCTGAAAATTCAAATAAAACAGGAAAGATTTAAATAAAACGGGTCGCGCGTGGATCCGAGTCAGGTCGGGTCAATTAACTAATTAATTGAAACACTTCGGTTAATTAACTAATTAAAACGTTGGCCATTTAATTTAATTTAATTAATTAAATAAATAATTAAAATAAACTTTGTCCAAAAATAATCTCTCGATCGATCATTTTACAAAGCCAAAGCCGAAGCCAAAGCCAAGCCGAGCGAGCGAGCGACGACGACGACGGCGCGAGGGAGGTCCCTCTTTCCAACCCTTTTAACAATTAATAGGAGTGTTTCTATATTTAAACTCTCCTATTTTTCTTTCCACCACCGATGCGGGACAAATGTCTGTGAACCAAAAACCGGCAGGTCTTACTGTTCACAACATATCCAATAAATACACAATCCACTGTTTTGGGTCCAATTTTCACCCTCTTGGGTAAAGGAACTTCTACCTTGGCAAAACACCCCACACTTTAAAATATTTCAAGTTGGGTTTCCTTCCTTTCCATAATTCATATGGAATCGATTACGTTTTGCTACGGGGTACCCTATTGAGTATCTTGTTAGCCGTAAGGATGGCTTCTCCCCATAGATTTCTTGGTGAACCAAAACTGATTATAAAGGCATTCATCATTTCCTTTAATGTTCTGTTCTTCCGTTCAGCCAAACCATTTGACTGCGGTGTATAGGGTGCAGTAGTTTGATGGATAATACCATATTCTAAACATATCTCAGCAAAATGAGATTCGTATTCTCCACCCCTATCACTTCGAATCATTTTTATCTTTAGATTCAATTGATTTTCCACTTCATTTTTGTATTGCTTAAATGCATCAATTGCTTTATCTTTACTATTAAGCAAATATACATAACAAAATCGAGTGCAATCGTCAATAAAATTTGTGAATTGGTGTCGACTTCATATCGCATATATCTTTGTGAATTAAGTCTAAAGGTTTTGAATTTCTTTCAACAAACTTATAAGGATGTTTAACAAACTTACTTTCCATACAAATTTCGCATTTCGATTTATCGCATTTAAAATCAGGCAATACTTCTAAAGTAACCAATTTTCGCAAGACTTTGTAATTTACATGTCCCAAACGGGCATGCCATAAATCATTTGACTCCAATAAGTAAACAGAAGCAGAATTCTTATTAATACTGTCAACAACCATTACATTCAGTTTGAAGAGGCCCTCAGTGAGGTAGCCATTTCCTAAGAACATCTCATTCTTACTTATTACAGTTTGTCACTAACTAAGACACACTTAAACCCATTTTTAACGAGCAGTGCAGCAGAAACTAAATTCTTCCTAATAGTAGGAACGTGCAGAACGTTGTTCAGATCAACACCTTGTCGGATGTCATCTTCAACATTACTTTTCCAGTTCCTGCAATCCTTGTTGTTGCTGTGTTTTCCATGAACAAATCTTCATCAACCTCAACAGGAGTGTATGTTGCAAAGGCTTCTTTCGCAAAACAAATATGTTGAGTGGCACCTGAGTCGAGAAACCACTCCTTAGGATTTCCAACTAAGTTGCACTTCGAGATCATTTGCACAAAGGTCATCTGCATCTTTCATCTCTTCCACGATGTTTGCTTGGCTTTTGCCTTTGCCTTTATCTTTGTCTTTGTCCTTTCTTGGAGCACGACAGTCAGAAGACTTATGACATGCCTTACCACAATTGTAACAGTTGCCCGTGATCTTTTTCTTGGCCTGTTCTGACTTCTGTCCGTTGGACTTCTTTTTCTTCTTGTCTTTGGTAGAAGCTTCTTCAACAATATTAACTCCAATTACTGTCGAACTCTTACGAGACTTCTTTTCAGCGGTTTTGTTATCTTCCTCAATCTTGAGCCGAATCACAAGATCTTCAAACTTCATTTCCTTACGTTTGTGCTTTAAATAATTCTTGAAGTCGTTCCACGAAGGAGGTAACTTCTCGATCATTGCAGCCACTTGAAATGCTTCATTTACTACCATATCTTCAGCAATCAGATCATGGAAAATAAGTTGAAGTTCCTGCATTTGTGATCCTACAATTTTACTATCTGACATTGTATAGTCTAAAAACTTTGCGATCACAAACTTTTTCAAGCATGCATCTTCTGTCTTATATTTCTTCTCAAGTGCATCCCACAATTCTTTCGAAGTTGTCATTGCACTATAAACATTATATAAGTCATCCTCTAAAGCACTCAGAATGTAGCCCTTACATAGGAAGTATGCCTGTTTCCATGCTTCAATAATCATGAATTTTTCTCTGTCTGGCATTTCAACAGCAGGCACTAGAGTTACTTCATTGGTAAATTTCTGCAGATCAAGAGTGGTAAACCAGAAAAATACCCGTTGTTGTCATCCTTTGAAATTCACACCAGAGAATTTTCCCGGTTTCTCTGCTGGTGGTACAACAGTTCGGGTTGGTGCAGCAACAGTCACCGTAACATTGTCATTAGCCATTTCAGAATCTGTAACAAACAGAAATTGATACAAATGACTCAGTAAGCAATAACTTAACTTGCAAACTTAACAGGAGTATAAAACCACGAAGGTTTTTCTCTCCACTAGAAACATAGATTAAAAAGTATAAAATAATTTTCTTAAGATTGTTAGCAATCTGTGTTTAAAAATCAGAATTACTGATTTCAATAAACTTTGCAGAAACATGAAGTAACCAAAGTTTAATAAACCAGTAAAAATAGATGAACATAAATTAATTGACAAAACTAAAATTTGTAAAAACGTACCATAATCTGGAAAAAACAGAATCAGAAAAAGATCAAGCCCACTGAATGCACAGTGTCCCCTTAAGGAAATTATTCTCCTCTAGTATCCGAGGTTTGATTTGGAATATGTCCTCCCAGGATAGAATGATCTCAATCACCAGTGTATTGTTACCCAAAACTCTGGTGTCAGTGAACCATTGAATATTAGTAAAGTACACGAAGAAATTTTGTGCATAAGAAGAAGAAGAAATCAGAAAATTCGTAAGGAATAAGTCTGAGGAATCAATGTATTTATAGGCAAGAGGAACTGGTTCCGAAAGGTTGCAATCCTTTCAAAATCCACACGACCATTCATGAAAGTTTGCAACCTTTCAAATGGTCATGGCTGTTTCTGAAAGTTGCAACATTTCAGAACAGTCACTTCCAACGGCGGGAAATTCAAATAAAACGGGAAAGATTTAAATAAAATGGGTTGCGCGTGGATCCGAGTCGGATCGGGTCAAGTTAACTAATTAATTGAAACAGTTCGGTTAATTAACTAATTAAAACGTTGGCCATTTAATTTAATAAATAATTAAATAAAATAATTAAAACAAACTTTTTCCAAGAATAATCTCTCGATCGATTTCCAAAGCCAAAGCCGAGCGAGCGACGACGGCGCGAGGGGGGGTCCCTCTTTCCAACCCTTTTAACAATTAATAGGAGTATTTCAATATTTAAACTCTCCTATTTTTCTTTCCATCACCGATGAGGGACAAATGCCTTTTCAATAAAGCATAAGAGGACTTTTCAAGATCTCAACTCTTCAAGTTCCTCTCTTTTCATCTTCCCTCAATTTCCTATTACTCTTGCTACATACCCAACATCCTATGTATACTCTTATTACATTTAAATATTTTATTTTAGGTAAGAAAAGTGAACGCTTTTCATTTATTTTTTCTAAGAATATAATTAATAAGGTGTTCACACATCTTGCAGAAGAATTCTTCTTCTGCTACGACCTTTAAACGAGCTAATCAGTAATCATGTAATCAAAATAAAAGAATAATAATGTGAACAAGGAAAAACGAAAAATATCACACATTAATTTTATTTATGAACATTACTTTATTTCTCGAAAAAAAAATAAAGATTGATAATTAACCTAGGAACACAGCCAAATTAGATAACATGATCTATATAGCTATCATCACAATCCAAATCCCAAATAGAAATTGCAACTTCACGACTTAGAACATCTTGTGATGAGTTCATGTTCTCATTAGTTGTTGCATCATCATCCCAAAAGTTTCCAAAATTTTCCACCACTCCATGAAATAATATTTGTGCATGATAGTTTTCAAAATCTTGTTTGATGGTGATTTCCATTTCTTCTTGTGGCTTTTTTATTTCTCCAATCAAGCTAGAAAAGTTGTCATAGGCACTTTCTTGATTAGTTTGATCACTTTTAATTTTACCATAAGAGCAACTTGACTCATGTTCAATTCTTGAATTCTTGTCCTTAAATCCCAACCCTAATTCACTTTGTGGTCAATTCATGTTTTGGCATGCATACAATACATCCTCCATGTTAACATCATGATCAAAGATAATGGACTTCCTCTTGTCATTTTTTCTCAACATTTGGGGAACAAAAGCAAGATCTAATTGATCTTCTTTATCCTTATTTTCTTCTTCTTTGGATGTTGAAATCTTGAGAGACCTAGTCAACTTGAGAAGGACTTCTTCTTGGTTAACAACTTTAGACCAAGTAGATGTTTCTTTGGCTGTCATCTTGTTTTGTAAGTTCTTGGATTGATTCACCAATCTCCTCATCCTGCCTAAATCAGGAGACATGTGTTTGACAATTGCAGCCAAAACACTTACTTTCCATGCTTTTTTCAAACCATGGGGTTTCCTATAAGGTGGTGGACCTTGTTCTTGGGACAACCCTTGATCACCCCACCAAAGTTCTTTCCCTGTCACAACAAACGATTCAAAATTTAAACTTCATGAGTTGATTAATAATATTATGAATATTTCAAAATTATGAGTGTAAAACTAATATCTATATAGTACTCTTTTATCTCAATTTATGTAACACATTTTACTTTAATTTTTTAGTTTTGTCTCTATATTTAGAAAAAAATTCAACTTTATACTTTCTATTTTACTTTTCATAAGATGATTTATAACCACATAGATACCTACAATTGCTTTAGAGAACTAGTTTCGAAAGTTGTTATTTCATTCTTAAACTTTGTGCTCAGTCAAAGTGCACACGTAAATTGAGAAGGAAGGAGTAATTACTTTTTTCAAGAAATTTAACATGTCTAAATATATACTCCCTTTGTTTCAATTTGCATGTGTCTTGCTTTTCTTGATTAATCTGTTTCGGAAAAAAAATGTCACTTTTTATATTTTGTAACTCTTTAATTCCAACGCATTCTACATGTTTAAGATCACGAGATCTGATTATCTTTTAATTTATTATATATAACTTTAATTAGTTTAAGATCTCACAAGATTGAAAACATCAATTCCGTGATGTTGAGTTAAAGTAAGACATATAAATTGAAACAGGTAGAGAGTTATGATGTAGCTACCTGTTGGCCACCAAGGTGGGGGTGAACCTCTCTCCAAAGGGAACCTCCTTTGTGGAGGGATACAATGTTGCATTAGAGCTGAAAGTATTGAGCTTAAAGTAGTGTCTTGCAATTCTTCAAGAAGACACATAAATGAGGAATTAGGATCCAACATGTTCTCCTCCTCTACTAATTTGGGCAAGGATTTTGCAATGGCAATAGGGGCATTTTGATCAAATCTTACTTTCTCCTTCCACCATTGTTGCAAACTATCTGAACAGCCACTCACCAACTTCCCCTTCTCTGACACAATTCCATACACAAAGCCTTAACCCTTGCAAACCTCCATGATTTTTACCTGTTAATTAAACAAGAAAAGGCTTTGAATGACTATATATGTATTAATGGTAAGTTGGAGTGTTCAACTGACATACGTCTAGATGCACATATTTAAAGTTGGAGTAGTTACTTTCCAGTTAAGCAAAGTTTGAATATTATATATGTATTACGTTGTAAGTTGGAGTGTTCATCTGACACCATGAAGATAAGCTAAGATGTACATATTCAAAGTTGGAGTGTTTACTTCTCAACTAAGGCAAAATTTGGATATCTATAGATGCATTAATTATTTTGTAAGTTGGAGTGTTCAATGAAGACAAGCTGAGATGTACGACTAGATGTGCATATTCAAAGTTGGAGGGTTTACTTGTCAACTGAGGCAAAGTTTGAATACCTATATATGTATTATTTTGTTATTAGTTGGAGTGTCCAACTGGCACAATGGAGATAAATTAAGATGTACGTCTACATGTACATATATATGCAAAGTTGAAGTGTTTAGTTGTCAGCCGAGACAAAGTTTGAATATCTATACATGTATTATTTTGTAAGTTCGTGTTCATATCAACTGACACAATGAAGACAAGCTAAGGTGTACGTCTAGATGTGCATACTCAAAGTTGGAGTGTTTACTTGTTAGTTGAGGCAAGTTTGAATATCTATATATATGCATATATCAACTGACACAATAAAGACAAGCTAAGATGTGCATATTCAAAACTAAAGTGTTTACTTGTCGATCGGCTGAGTTTTAAATGTCTATACATATATTATGCATACAATAACTTAAAGCATAATATATATGGCAACATTACCATGTACTTGAGAATAGAATCTTGAGCTTTGGACATCTTTCTCCTTCTACATAAATATTGTTCTTGAGCTTTAAACTCATCAATCTCTTCTTCTTCTAATAATAATAATTTACTCTCTCCCTTCTTCTTGAACTTGTGCAAACGCATCCGGTCCTTCCACATTCTCTTCTTGAGTTCATCATAGCTTAATTCTTCTTCCTCCATATTTTTTCATACAAAGATAAAAGGGAAATATGGTGATTGGTGAGTGTAACAAGTAGTAACAAGGAACATATATTTATATGTTAGTTATATGTGCATGTATATTAAATGGAAATGCTAATATTGGTGTAAATTGGCGGTGAGAAAATGTACAAAATTTAGTGGCTATAATGATCTTCCCAAGGGTGACAGAGGATTTTGGATGTAAGTTCTACAATAAGAGAGCTACGTCGATGATTCATCTTCACTTTGCATGCATGTGAGTTGGGCCGATCATTGATCTGTCCATTTATTAGTTTATCAAAATATTGAGTGGTGGTTATTAATTATCATATATTTTTCAGCCCGTTAGTTATTAGTATCAATCAATATCACTATCACAATCACCATTATCAGTCGCATCCATCATTACAATTACTATATATCTACCACCTCGACCATTACAACTATCATCATCATCATCATTACAAGTCACTAATTAATTAACATCAACCATTAGTTACCACCATCTCTCCACTATCACTAGTGAACATAATTATTTATTTTTAATCAAACAATAATCTTTATTTTATTAAATTAATATTTTCTACAATATTAAATTATTTTTTATTCAAATTATATATTTATTATGTTTATAAATAAATAAATCGTGCATATTCAGATATTGAAATACAAACAATTTTATCATTTAATGTTCAAGTTTAAAAATAATATCTTAATCATTTAAATCAAGATTCAAATATCTTTTAATCTTAATAAAGATAAATCATACCTTAAATGTTATAGAGTAAATAGGACACCCCATAAAATGTCTTCTTAGATAAATACATGTGATTGGTCCAATGCCAAATGAAATTACTGAGCTAAAGGCAGAAATCAGTAATTGGTCTAACAATAATAATAATTTAAAACTGATCTTCTGAAAATTCATATTGCTGGAGGATTTTTGTGCAACTAGCAAGAGGCTCATTAGAAAGGAATCCCATGGAATTAGCGAAGCGAGTATTAGAGACCATCCCATTGTTGCTAGCGAGGACAACACGGGCACGATCGCGGCCCGTGTTGGGTTCCGCACACATAGGATCGGAGCTTCTAATGAGGACGACATCGCAAAATTCATCGCGGCGATCACTATTCACAAGAATCTTATATTCCCCTTTAGAGTTTGTAAAACCTTCAACTGTGTATGCCAAATCGTTAGTGTCCCTATTCTTGCACTCGATTCTAACCCTCGACCCTACAAAGTGCATTCAATATTAAGTAAATAAAAGTATATTGTATAATAATTTTTGGATTAGATGATCACAAGCTCTAACATACTAAAATAAATAGGCTTATTTTGTCACCTTTCTTTTTAAAAAAATAATGTTTATTTCCACGGTAAAGATATATTAAGAGAGAGACATTGAAAACACCCCTGCATTTTACGCAAGTTATAATTAGTTTCGTCCTCGAATTAAAAACACTCATCTACTTGACTAACTAAACTTAGATACACCCCCAATCTGCCACATGACATAGCAAGTGGTCTCCAACTCTTGTAGGGAATGAACTCTTAATAAAAAGCTAAGAGAAGTGTTGAAAACACTACTAAACTTGGTGAGAATTTAGGAATGTATTTCTGTCATGTTGCAAAATGGAGGGTCTATTTAAGTTCAGTTAGACAAGTAAAGAGTGTTTTTAAGGCTGTCAATAATTCGAGAATGAAACTAATAATTCGCGTCGAGTTTAGGGATATTTTCAATACGTCTCTCGTATATTAATCAAAGAAAGAAATGTGTCACGTGTTGGTATCGTGGGTTCAAAATATCAAATTAGAAATGTAGAAGAACTAGAATATTAATCCGAGCTCATAAATTGTCTGTGTGTTCTTAAGAAATCATAACTCACTCACTAATTTTAAAGTTTTGAATTACTTCCTCCCAAGATAAAACAAAAAAACTCGTAGAATATAATATTTCCTAGAAATTTGAAACTCCAAAGTGGCTAGAAGTAGACAAATACATTGGATTTGCAAAAATGCACACAAAATTACACAAAAGAAACGATGATTCTTGCACGGGGAGTGACAAGTTCCAACCACAAATTCAGCTGAACCCAAATGGATTTGCTCGAACCTTATAATATATTCAATTTTACTTATTCAGTTTGGACAATCCACGATATTTTAAAAAAATGATAATTGATATAAACAGTTTACTTCCTTCGAGCCATTTTAATTCACATAACTATGTATTTTGAATGTCATATTCTTGTTTATTACTCCATCTTTAATTATTTTGAATATTAATTTCTCTTCAATAAATAATAATAATAAATTAAACTACACAAATACAATATTGAAGTATGTGTATATACTCTTCATTTATGTTTTTTTATGTTAATTAGTCAATGTTTATTACTTCTAAGAATAATTATTGCTAAGGAAAAAAATGAGAAAAAAATTATATCTTGATGTTCTAAAATGACAATTACTTTAGGCCATTTATTCTTAGTAAGGATAAAAAATAAAATTATTCAAGTAGAGTATCACAATATCCAGATTAATTGATGTTTTATCCTAAGTATATCTCAAAACTCATTCTCGTATCTCAAAATCCAACACATCTAAAACCTAAATACATATTCTACCGAATCTTTATCTCTGATCTAAACTTCATATTTTCAATGCAAAATATAAATTTATGAATAAAAATTATAACAAAAAATAAATATGAACTCTGAATCCACAATTAAAAGACAAAATCAATTCAAATAAATTTCACAACATTTAAATTTTGAATTCGCTTCTAAAAACAATAAAAATATATAAATAATGACTAGAAAGTAAAAGGGTTTGATAATATCACCAGGAAGATACTTGGAGGCAGAAGTCTCAAAGCCACAACGACAAGTGTCACAATAAACTTTGCCAACAACAAGAAAAGTGTCCATAATATTGGCACTAACATTAATAGAAGCAAATAATACTAAGCAAACAACAAACAAAGTTATCATTTTAGCCATATTTTTTTATGAACTCAAAGTTAAGTGTATCTATTCTTTGATTTTTATGTTTTAACAAGTTCTTGGCATGTAAAATATAGAGGAATTGGATATGATGATGATAACAAAAAAAACAAAAAAGAGTGGGTGAAAGTGACATAATTGAAACATTGGGGGACCCATAGTGGCTTTCTCTTCTTTTGTGGTAGCGTAAAGAGTGACTAACAGCTCGGTCCTGTAATTATTCAAAATTATGAAACTGACCCTACACTCGATTGAGATTAAAGTCAAAAAGTCATTTGTTATAATTAGAAGGCAAAAGGGTCTGGTGGACCCTTATACTTGTACGCATTTGTATTATGAACACTTTTACTTGATGTTTTATCAACTGAACTCTTACACTCAATAAAACATAATATATCAAACCCCTCTGACCGTTGACTAAGCATATGTGGCATTAAAATGGATGAGTTGGCAAGAGTGTGTGATTACACGCGCGTGTAAGCAAGTGAACATCATATTTTAATTAAAAAAGAGTTTTTAAAATTATAATAGAATAATATAATAAATTTTAAAAATAAAAAAGAAATCTTCTTCTTCTCCATTTCACCTTCTTTTACAGATAACCCAATCCTTGCCATATCCCATTTTTTCTTTCTTCCCTAGCTACACTCTAGCAGATCTTGGCGCTAATCTCTTTTTCGCTAGAACGGGAGGCGGCGAGGAGGTTTGTTGGTGGCTGGAGAGAATGGAGAGGAGAGAAAGTCTGGTTCGCAAGTGGTCGCCGGTGGTGCGGTGAAAGGAAGACATTGGAGAGGAGAGTGGGGTGGGTGAGGGTGCGAGGAGTTGGTCACAGCGGCGAAAAAGGTTTGCCGGCCAAAGTTGGTAGTGCGGCGACCTAGGATTGCTAATTTTGTGGAGATTGGAAAAGAAGGAACGGAAAATGGTGAGAGTGTGCGATGGAGATGGATACGGGTTTAAGAGAGAGAATAGATTGTCTCGCTGGCAAGAAGAGTGGTGGCGGTGGCTTTTTGATCTGGTGGCTTCAGATTATTTCACGATGGGAATGGGTTGGGACGAAGAATAGGAGCCTGATTTGGTGTATGGAAATTTTATTATTTTTCCTTTTATTTAATATTTTTGATTAATAATTAAAAAAATAGTTAATAGAGATAATTATGACATGTTATTGATTTATGTGACATGGATTTGACATGTCATCTATTTATGGGCGAGTGAATTACACACACGGTCTTTAAAAATCTTGTTTTGATTGAGTTTAAGGGTTCAGTTGGTAAAGAGTTAAGTGGAAGGGTCCATAATACAAACTCGAACAAGTATAAGGGTCCATCAGACCATTTCGCCTAATTAGAATGAAAATATAACGAGAGGTATAATTTTTTTAATTCGAAAAAGGGTCAAATATACATTCAAAATATAACAAGAAAGGTATATTTGGAATGAAAATATAATGAGGGGTATATTTAAATTATTTTTTATATTAGATACATGTATTTGTATGTAATTGGTGTGATTTTTATATATCTAGAATATCAGATATATAGGAGAGTGAGGAGCGAGATGGAAGGGAGGTGAGAGAGATTTGCTATGTATTTCAGATATATGCGAATTCACTTAGATACAATGTATCTAAAAAAATTACACTTAACTTTGACCTCATGAATCCTGCGATACATATATCTGAACACACCAAAATTTGATAAGATTTGTAATATTGTAAAGTAGAATGTATCTAAATAATTACCTCTTAAACTAGTGAAATTTATATAATTTTTTCTAATAATAATGGACCTTTAAATCTTGGCAAGAGCAACTTTCACATATAGCAAACATAAAAATCATATTTGTATGATATAGCTATAGTTTGCATAATTACGCGCAAACATAAATATGTATATTTCACTATACATATACAAAAGAAAACAATTGTATAATTTGTTTCGGTATACATATACAAAAGATCAATTGTATAATCTATATTTGTATAAAGCGAGAAAGAGAGAAAGGCAAAAGAAAACTGGGCAGAGTAAGATCGAATTTGTATAATTATAAGTGTATAGGACGAAAATATATGCATTTGTATTTGTATATACAATTTTCTCTCTCTTTATACAAACACAAACACAATGTATACATTTGTATTTGTATAAAGTGAGAGGCGAGCGAGACCTGGGAGACTGGCGAGCGAGATCTGGGAGAGGGGAGAGAGTGGAACGAAAATATATGTATATATACAATTTTCTCTCACTTTATACAAACACAAACGCATTTTATACATTTTTGTTTATATAAAAGCGAGAGAGACGAGGGAGACTGCCCAGCGAGAACGAGAATGGCGAGCGAGATTCACTAGGAGAGAGGCGAAATAACAACAATTTGCTATGGGGTACAATTAAATCAAACTATGGTTATAACATTTAATTTGAATTAATAATTTATTGTTATATATACAATTTTTCCAACTAATTACCCACATGATGATATTGATCGACTAGCCTTTCTCTGCAAATTTTGGGGAAGTGCAGGAATATTCGATTTTGATATCGCCATTTAATTTGTTTCCTTTTTTAAAACAAATTTGCATGTGTATCTGCCTTGGACAACATCATATATATGAAGGCTCGACAAAGTCAAATTTCAGACACTCGTATGGCTAAATTTCATTCAGTTTGTCCAAATTTCAATTATTTTATATATGAAGTTGATGCACCATGATTGAAGTTTAAAAATAATCGAGTGGACTTCATCTAGGAAAAACTCATTGAACTCCTATTATTATTATTTTAAATAACACAACAGACTTCATTCATATGAAATTTCAGATATTAGCTAAGGGACAACAAATATCAGAAGATTATCAAAAGGTACTACAAAAAGAATCATATCTTATAGTTATATTATACGTTCTCTAACCTTTTAAGCTAAGATCCACAAATAATTTTCAAATATGTTTTTGCGTAAAGTTGTTAGGGAACATCAATTATTCCATTTGATACGAAATTAAAGTGGTATCTGCTCTTAGTAAAAAAAATAATTTATGGAAAATATAGTTTCTAATCAAATTAATTAAAACTAGCTAGTTTAATTGAATTGCTTCGTGACAATTTTCTTATATTTAATAGTTGTTGGATGCAAATAAAAAATCCTCTATTGATAGTAGAAAATTTTCAAAGTTATATTATGAAGTATATATGAATATTCTTAATTGTGACATAAGTTTGAAAATGATATAAAATTTGATTTTACTATTTTTATCAAGCCAAAGATAACTTAAAGATGTGTTATGAACCTAATGTGAATATCCGCAAGGATGCCACACAAACAACAATTTAGTCGAGAAGAAAATAATAGAATCAAACAACTTTCACAAAAGTTGATTTGGGATTCAGATTCAATAAGCATATTGTGTATGTACTTAGGCAAAGTATATATGTGTCTCTCAACCCCAATTCTCTTTGGGTCCTTTCATCTCCCTATCTTTATCTTGTTGTTATAAAGTTCATTGCTTTCAATATGGGAAAAGACTTAAATATGTCATCAAAATTTGAGAAAAGACTTATTTATAGTATCCGTTAAAAGTTTGGTTCATTTGTATCATTTTTGTTTGAGAAAAAGGTTCATCCATGTCATTATTTGTTAACTAAAATGACATAAATAAGCCAAATATTTAACGGATGACACAAATAAGTCTTTTCTCAAAGTTTGATGACATATTTGAATTTTTTTCCTTCAAAAAATTATTTAGTTAATGACGTGCGTGGTCGAATCATAATTGACCGCGTGTAAAAAATGATCTTGCAAAGCTGAAACTATTTTTAGTTAACAAATAATGGCATGAATGAGTCTTTTCTCAAACGAAAATGACATAGATGAGCCAAACTTTTAATTGATGGTATAAATAAGTCTTTTTCTCAAAGTTTGATGACATATTTAAGTTTTTTCCTTCTCTCTGTTTGTTGAGCATTAAGTTGAGTAAATTATAACATTCATTTTAATATTTGTTACTTCATTCATCCATTTTTACTTGTTTATTATATTAAAAAAATATCCACTTTTATTTGTTTAAATTAGAAAATCTAGAGATATTTATCACCTAATTTCTTATTTATACTTGTAATTAACTATAGTCATTTTTCAATGCAATTCCAAACTATTAAATTTATTATATTAAAAAATATATATAGTAAAATTATCATTTTATTTATTGATTTTTAATATTAGCTTGATCTTCTTTCAGCTTTTAATCACCTTACAACAAATTAAAGTTGCATTGTCCAAAGAAAATAAAAAATAATTTCTCAGAAGATAAGTTATTTATATTTTTATAGAATCTTGGTGATTGTATTATGAATGAAGTCAACAATATTTTTCATTAATTATCTTTCGATGAAGTTTCTAATATAATTAAGATCTTTTTATTTTAATGCCTCTATCAAGAATGAAGCGACTTCTTGAAGTATTATTTGATTTTCCCAGATTTGTTAGCTATTTAATATTCAATTATACCATGTAGTTTTATGAGGAATTAAAGTCAAGCTTGCCTTGCCTTTCTAAATTTACTAACATTTCTAATTGAAATAACAAATCAAATTATAGAACAAATGTTAATTTACTAATTAAACCCAAAGTTAGAGTTTAAAATAATGAATTATTACTTCTTTCATACTTGGAGTTCGATTATTTTTACTGATTTACATCAATATCTCCTTTTTAGATCACCATTTAGATTATGTCTCTATCTTAAAATTTGTGTAATTGTAGCCCTTGAAATTGATGAAATATTGTGTTGTTGTCTAACGTCTAAAAATTATAGGTTGTGATCTAACATTTCCTCATATCATATTCAGATTTATCAAATAAGATGCTTGATATGCGTTGGTGTACAAGAATTAAGATCTCTTGACCATATACAAAATGAATATAATAGAAAAAAATAACCTTTATGACTCTTACCTATAAAAATAAAATCTTTTATAAATAAACAATAAAAAGAATTATTAAAAAAAAATTGTTAATACCCTACAAAATCGATTCTGCCGATTAACTGTTACAGATGACATGAAATTATTTTTAATATATTTTGCTTTGGAGCTTTATGATCAATAGCATGAGTAAGACATTTATCTTTTTAAAATTTCTTTTTTGGTCTTTTGTTTTTATCCATCACTTTTTAGTAGTCTTATGTCAAAGAGCACTTAGGTTATGGCCTACTTTGGTCCCAATAATTCACACTTTTGTGTCACATATTAGCTATTGAAAATGATTTAATTGTATGTCAAACCATATAATGGCGTGTGTGTAAATGGGAGGTAAAAAGTTTAGATTAATTGTAACTTTTTAATATATATATATATCCGTGAAGGAAACAATTTTTATAAAAATTGTTTTGAACCAAGTCCAATTCAATATGGATACCAAGGTCACACAAGTAGTTATTGGACTGAAAGGAGCTATTGGGCCGAGAACAAGCAATAGGACCAGGTTAATTTGGGATCCGGGTCGAGTAGTGGGTGTGAGAATGGTTCCATCAAGAGGGGCAGCGGTCACTGATTTAGGAATTATGCATATTGAAGAAAATGGTTGTCCTCTCCTCTTCTTCTAGAGTCTAAGTTTCTCATCCCATTCTTATCTCTATCTTTAGTTACTTGTTATTTCAATATTTCTAGTGTATTTCCGTCGTTTGAGTATTGCAATCACAATTCTAAAGTTGTAATAAGGTTTCAGATCGTTTATTAATATAGAGAAATTCGGATTTGTTGCATTGGTGCTTTCATTGTAACTTTTTAATATATATATATATATATATATATATCCGTGAAGGAAACAATTTTTATAAAAAATATTTTCATCTATTCTAATTGTAAATGAACACAAAGAATTGGGGATAGATTGAACTAATTGACAAATGACCAATTTTTTTTTCTATGGGAGTTGGGTGTTGCAATTGAAAAATAGGGGTAATTAGTTGCTATCAAGTTTGAATTTAGAAATTGATGTTGAGAATAAACAAAATTTTAGAAAGGGATTGTAAGGATAAATAAACTAGGGAGGACAAATTCTAGATCCTTGTAATATAATATGACTTTGATATATCTCACCTTCAACAAATTAAGATGTGTGATTTTGATTCCTTTATGAAAATATGTTATATTTAAATTATATTTAGAAGTATTCTATTATTAAAAACGAGATAACAATACCATCTAGCATAATAAATAAATAATTTAATAGGGAAATAGTTAATAATATCAAAAAATTATTAAAATTCATCAAGCAAATACACCAAAAAATTATTAACTTAATATACCACATAAATAATTAAATAGTGAGACGATTAATAATTTTGATAATTTATGAATACTCACAAATAAATACATCAAATATTCACATTTTAATTAATTAAAAAGTAAATATACATAGTCAAATATCACAAACACTAATTAAAGTATGACTAAGTGTATCTTATCTTAAAAAATAAAATAATAAGCACAAAAATTAAGAGGAAAATACCTTAACCCACCCCAACTCAAACCCCCAAAATTATGGAAAATATAAAAATACCTTAAAACAAGGAAGAATTTAGAATATTCATAGCCCATTGAATCTTTTAATTTTAATTTTAATTGTTAGGGTCCACAATTCCACAAAACCTACCGTTGATATTTTTTTATTTTTTTTTTAAAAAAATAATAGGAATGTCATTTTCTCATCTAAAGTTTTTTAAAGTACCAAAAAGCAAATTTAAATTTTTACATCATTTTCTCATTTCATCATCACCACTTAGTCCAAATAATAAAAGGAAAAGGAAAAGGAAAAGGAATAAAGTATTATAAGTAGTTGCAATAACAATAATATATTCAATGATTATATAAGCAGAGTTATTATAGGATTGTATAAGTAGAGTTGTTAAGTCTTCCACAACATTGGTAGAGGGTGAGTCCTTTGATACCTTATATGGATTTGTGCAATTATTCCTTTACAAGTTAGTTTTTGAAGTTGAATAGACTCATGTCTTATATTCATCAAGATATTAGAGTAAGTCAGACTTATCCCAATTTTTGTGTTCCGCTAATGTTGTTTTTGATTCATCCTTGGGCGTGACGAGGGCATTAAGTCTCTCACATTAATATGGATGGATTATTTATTACTCTCTCTGTCCCTAATTACTTGTCCACTTTTGAATTGACACACCTATTAGAAAATGAGGAATGTTCACATATAGTCACTCAAAAATAGCCTAATTACTCTCCACAGTTATAGTTTGATAATTACAATTCGTAGCTACATGTTATAGGGAGGAGATAGGCAAGCGAGACTGGGAGAGAGAGGAGAGAGGCGAGCGAGAGAGGGCAAAGAGTNGAGGGTGAGTCCTTTGATACCTTATATGGATTTGTGCAATTATTCCTTTACAAGTTAGTTTTTGAAGTTGAATAGACTCATGTCTTATATTCATCAAGATATTAGAGTAAGTCAGACTTATCCCAATTTTTGTGTTCCGCTAATGTTGTTTTTGATTCATCCTTGGGCGTGACGAGGGCATTAAGTCTCTCACATTAATATGGATGGATTATTTATTACTCTCTCTGTCCCTAATTACTTATCCACTTTTGAATTGACACACCTATTAAGAAATGAGGAACGTTCACATATACCCACTCAAAAATAGCCTAATTACTCTCCACGGTTATAGTTTGATAATTACAATTTGTAGCTACATGTTATAGGGAGGAGAGAGGCGAGAGAATGGGAGAGAGAGGAGAGAAGCGAGCGAGAGAGGGCAAAGAGTAAGAGAGAGGTGAATTGTATATGTATATCGGTTAGATAATTGTATATTATACATATGTATTTGTATATTCTGACGAATTATACATATACAAACGTGACTAATTATACAAACTCGAAGCAGCCCACGTAATTAATGTATAATGTCAGTCGTGAGTGGTAATTATAGCAAACTATAGCTATGATGAGTAATTAAGTAGTATAAGTTTGCTTAACTGCGTAATTTTCCCTTAAGAAATCAATAATTGACATAGTGAGTTTATCATTTTACCCCTATTAATTATGAAGTGGATGAATTAAAAACTTAATATTTTCAAGAAGTTCTACCTTGTTCAAAGTAATTAATTGAGGATATAATAGGTAAAAAAAAATTTGTCATTTCTTGATTTGTCAATATGAATAAATAATTAGGGACAACTAAAAAAGGAAATGTGGGCAAATAATTAGGGACAGAGGGAGTATTTGGTCTCCTTATACGAACTTGACATTTTTCTTTATAAATTAGCATTTGAAATTGAGTTAGGATTTTTTTAAAAAAAGTATTAACGCTAGTGGCAATAAAGAAAATGAGGGTGACTAAAAACTAGCACAATAAAAAAATATCTTACTTTTTTGTTTGTTTGTGTTGATTTGTTCTTGAAAACAACATTGCCCAACTAACAATTAATTATATTTAGTGTCTGAATTTTTTTTTAGAAAATTCTGGTCAAATTAGATTTATTCCTTTGTTTTGGGAAAAAAGAATCTAATTATTTGATGATATTCATTAAGTGAGATTAAATGCGGTCATTTTGGGAACTAAACCAGAACATTTATTTAACTTTTAAAATTAAATTTTGCATAAATAAAAATTAATATAATTAATATATAATTTTCTGGATAGATCGAAAACTATGAAACAAGTCTGCTATAATTTAAAACTGAAATTAAGCACAATATCGCAAAGTGATCGTCCTTATTCAATTCTAAATAAATTTTAAAGTAAAAAAGCACCATTATACCAAACGATGGCATAACAAGTCGTCTTATTAACCAACATTGGTTAAGGTGCAATAGTGAGATTGTTTTATTCTTAATTAAAGATCTTGAATTTGAATTTCGAGTATGTGCACAATCCAAATTTAATCGAAGCTCTACTATGAACACCAAACACCAATAAAAACAAAAAAAAGTCAATCTTATTAAAAAAAATTATTCATTATTACGTCAAAACACACTAACTTTATCATATATAAATTTGTGGGGTTTAAGTAGTGAATTGCCATGAGAGTATACAATTAGTAACCATAAGTTAAAAGAGAGACGAAGTAAACTATGAAAATTTATATTGTATATATATTCAATGGTAAATGTTGATGTAGAAAAATTATAATAAAAATGTCACTTATAAATTATAATTTTTTAATTAACAAATATGTCAGATCTTTTTATAAATAATAAAAGGAGAAATGCATAAATATACTCTTCAATTTTACGATTTATTGTATAAATTTTAAATTAACAAATATGTCAAGGAGGTATATTAATACTAAAAGCAAAAAGGAACAAATTTACCTAACTCATTAAAAAAATTATGCATATATATCTATTTACTTTGCACGTACCAATAATGTTTAAAATCAAATTAATAAATACATAACATTCATTTTTCGTGAACACATTTATTGCTTTGAATCAATAAACTAATAACCTAAATTTCAAATAGGAAAAATTAATTAACGATGAAAGTAGTTTCTTAAAAATATAGTGATTGGTTTCTTCGGTCAAAATAGAGAAAATAAGTTTTACGAGTAATATTTCATATTAATTACCCATTCAACATACTTCATCTATATTTTTACCCCATAATTCCATCCTCGATTACCACTTTGCCACACTCATATGCAACACACCTCATCTTTATTTGTACCCTGTAATCTCCATTATTCTCACCAATCATCCACATACCACACTCATATTTCCACCTGATCTACCTCCATCTTTCATAATATTTTTTACTTACGTATCAGCCACAAAGAAAATAAATGAACACACCCTCAAAGTCAACACTTTGACATAAAGAGTGATGAAATAATCTCTTATCTCTAGTACATAAAGAAATAAAAATAAAGGGCTTAGATTAACTCTCTCACACACCATTTTTCTATATATATTTGTCTCTTCATTTCATTTATCTCTACTTCTTCCCTTCCAATCTCTCTATAAAAAATTCTTTAAAAAAATTGCCCTTTTATAAAGAAGAATATGATAGGTAAAATGAGAAGAACAACAAGCACAACAAGGATCACCGTTGATGTGATGATCAATGGAGAAGGAAAACCGTCTGATCTTGATCTTGGTACTAATTATGGATTATATGGTCATGATCATCGACACGTGTCATCAAAATACCACCATAGAAGTTCAAGTTATCAAGGTTTTCATCATCATATAGAAGAAAAAGCTCATTTCTTGACAACTTGTGGACTTTGTAACCATCGATTGACACCTTCTCGTGATATCTACATGTATAGGTAATTATATATATATGTATATATACTGACAGTGTAATGATTTTATTTTTTTTATGTTATAGTGTATTTTAGTAACATCAACATGTTTAGTGTGATTTTATAAGTGATGTTAGGATCGAGAGAATAGTGTATATGCAGTCTTAATCTTATCTTGTGAACAGGGGTGTAATTATGTTATAGTCAGGGTGTCTAATTGGATATCTTTTATTGGAAAATAATATTGTATATATAAGTAAATTAATACACGAAGTGATTAACATATTCTGGACACTCTTGATAGAATAAGGTGTTGTAGCCTAGTGATTTTAGATACCTTGAAAGAGTATGTGCTTAGCTAGGGTGCTATGTGTTTAAATCTCACTAGCAACACTTTTTATATTTCACTTTTTAGATACCTTTCGTGAAATTCCTAGCTCCGCCACCGAATAAAGAAAGAGAAATTGTTTCCGATAAATCCTTTATCTAAGTAACGCATGTAAAAAAATACAAAAAAGGAATTCAATAATGAAATAGTCATACTAAAAATAATGAAGAAAAGAATATCAACAATAATGTTATAACCTAAGCATATAATAAAAACAACAGGTAGTAAAAAAAATCAAAAAGTAAGATAGAGTATAATTTTCATTATATCGAACTGCCAAGAGTTTATTAAAAATACACCTTTTTCTAAATTGTTGAAAATATATCTAAAAGACTATTTTGAATTTACCTTTCAAATGAGGGATCATTTTTGTCATTTTCTTATTTGATTTATTGCATTATTATGTAGTAGGTATGAAGAATTCATTTTAAAATATTTGTGGGGCAACAATTATTGACATATACTTGGTATATATTATACTATCACATTTTATATTATTGATCATCTCAACATTTTAGATAATTAATCAAATTGTTGATTAATATTCTTCAATTTCTTTACACCTAATCCCTTTTATATCGGTCACGTATAAAATTATACTAAATATATTATTTTTGTTCATGAACAGGGGTGATACAGCATTTTGTAGTATGGAGTGTAGGGAACAACAAATGAAAAGTGATAAAAGAAAAGAGAAATTAAAGCTTCTTGTCCTTAAAAAGAAGAATGAAAATTATCAAAATTACTCAGAATTGCCCTTTGCTAACTCTGAAAATTCTGGCAAGACTAAAACTATTGCAGCAGCTTGAAGGGTAATTTTGGAAAAGAAAAAAGAGAAGAGAAGAAAATGATGTGTATTTATATTTAAGTAGAAAAGAAATAACTTAATTTGTATATATTAGTGTAATTTAACTTGCTATGAAATGTTTATTGTGTTATTTTTCAGGTAAAAGTTTTAATATCGTGTTCCGTTCATTTTTACTTGTTCAGTATTGAAATGACACACTCCTTAAAGAACAATAAGCAAAGGAAAATAATGAGTTTACTATATCACCTTTTAAATTTAATAAATTCAATATTTTATGAAATGACTATAATTAATAATTAGGAAAAGTTAGGAATTACTTGATAAATGAATCTCTTGATTTTTTTTAACTAGACAAATAAATTTAGTATATTGGATTGATACGATAAAGTCGATATGTAATGACCCGGAAAATCATTTTTAGGAATTTTGAACTATTTGTTAACTTTAATTAATTAGTTGAGGGGGAATTGTGGATAATTAACTTAAGTGATAGTTAATGGGTTAAAGTGATCATATATTTAAGACCCTATACCATTTGTTCCATATAATTAAATTAAGTTAGTGAATTGTTTTTCACTTTTAATACATAATTAATAATTCTTTATAGAAAAAAAATAAAAATCTAACCCTAGAGGGAGACTCACTTTTGCGGCTTCAACAAGAAACTGACGAATACGGGTAATTCCAATCAAACTTCAAGCTTTGTTTATGTATATGTGATTGTTGGAAGTGAATAGCTTATTGTAATTTGTATTCAATGGATTCTTTATAGACATAGATGAGATTTCAAAAAAAAAGAAAAAAGAATGGTAAGTGGAATATATCTGTTGCACCGTGCACAAATTTTAATGAANTTTCTTATTTGATTTATTGCATTATTATGTAGTAGGTATGAAGAATTCATTTAAAAATATTTGTGGGGCAACAATTATTGACATATACTTGGTATATATTATACTATCACATTTTATATTATTGATCATCTCAACATTTTAGATAATTAATCAAATTGTTGATTAATATTCTTCAATTTCTTTACACCTAATCCCTTTTATATCGGTCACGTATAAAATTATACTAAATATATTATTTTTGTTCATGAACAGGGGTGATACAGCATTTTGTAGTATGGAGTGTAGGGAACAACAAATGAAAAGTGATAAAAGAAAAGAGAAATTAAAGCTTCTTGTCCTTAAAAAGAAGAATGAAAATTATCAAAATTACTCAGAATTGCCCTTTGCTAACTCTGAAAATTCTGGCAAGACTAAAACTATTGCAGCAGCTTGAAGGGTAATTTTGGAAAAGAAAGGAGAGAAGAGAAGAACATGATGTGTATTTATTAATAATTAAGTAGAAAAGAAACAACTTCATTTGTATATATTAGTGTAATTTAAATGTTTATAGTGTTATTTTTCAGGTAAAAGCTTTAATAACGCGTTCTCTTCATTTTTATTTGTTCAGTATTGAAATGACACACTCCTTAAAGAATAATAAACAAAGAAAAATAATAAGTTTACTATATCACCTTTTAAATATAATAAATTTAATATTTTGTGAAATGACTATAATTAATAATTAGAAAAAGTTAGAAATTACGTGATAAATGAATCTCTTGATTTTTTTTAACTCGACTAATAAATTGAGTATATTGGATAGGTATGATATAGTCGATAGAGGGAGTAATTAATTACATATTTTAACTTATATTCCTTTTAGACGTAATGAGCTCTTGTTCACTTGTATTTTGAATAGAAGAAAATGTCATTTTCAAATCTCTATGGTGTAAAAATGAAGATCATGTACGAACCATTTACACAATGTAAAGAAAAAAAAATGATCTTTTCAGATCTCCTATAATGCCACTTAATTTATTGTTTCGTTGGCAAGTTTGGGATAACTTATTTCGAGATTAATAATTAGCACCGGAATAAGTCATTCCTCTCCTTGGGTGGTATAGTAATCCCGAGATAACTTATTCCAGGATAAAATAAGTAAATGATAAAAATATCCCTTTAAACCCTTTCTATACCTCACTTTTCACATTTATGAAGGATATTTTTGTAAACAAATAAATTGTTTTTAAAATTCATTATTTTAAATACAACAAACCAAACGTTCAATAAAAAAATAATTTTAGCATAACTTATCTCATCATAACTTAAATTCAAACAAAACGACTCCTTAAATGTTTACTTTGTCAAAGATGTACTTGTATATTTACCTTATATAAGTGATCTAATTGTGTAAAAATATTGTATATTGTTATAGTGGTGGAACCAAGAATTTAACAAAGGATATGGAGTTTTTCTTCTCAATTATGCTACGGAGGTGTAAAATTAAATATGCACCCATAATAACTACTAACCTCCGCTTAATGTGGCTACACCTTGTTAGGACATACAACTTAAACTCTTAGAAATAAAGGGGAAAATGTGAATTACTAAATCAAAATTTAAATCACCATGTTGTATTTTTTTTTTTCAATAGAAACAAGATGTTGCTGGCTTTCTGAGCTAAAGCAACCAACAATACAATTTGGAGATAAGAGGGCCAAAAACATTAAGAAAATAAGTTACAATAAACAAGACTTTGGCCCTTTTAAGCTCTCCTACACTTCACAATCATGCCACACTTTACTTAATTATATGATGATGAGAAAATAGAAAACAGAAAATATAAGATATAAAAGGGAAAAATAAATAAATAGAGAATGGATCTTTTCTACAAATGCAACTGCACTTGAGTTGAGTTCCATTCTCTTCTAGTAATTTCTTTCATCTGCATATATTTTCATTTGTATTCCAAAATCATGTTGTTCTCTGGTGCCAAACCAACACAAGCTCTCATTATGTTCTCAAGCATTGACCTCTGTTTTGAAAGGGCATTCACCACTGGAGTACCTGGTGGTACCTGTTTTCCAATTCACAACAACAGTTAATAAAAGAAAAATCGCGTTCGTGCAGGCTCACTGAAAAATTGTTACTAAGAGGATCAACAGATTACAAGCAAAAAGAAGAATAGAGCTAAATGATCAAGAACAATCTGAATTGGTAATTAAGTAAGAAAATGGTTCTAATGGAACTAACTGTATATCTGCTCGCATACATAAGGAAACGTTCTATCCTTTTGCAAAACCTGTTCATGTCTGTGTCGCTCGGACTCTCCAAAATGATGTCACGCTCATGCCGGATCCTCCAATACTTCTGAAGGATCCAACACGCACTTTTGGAAGAGACCGAGCAACATAAACAATACCCTTTGTGATCCCCATGTGAAGTCTTATTTAGTTTGTTGTGACCTTTGAATATTTTTTAGACTATGTCCATATGGAGATAATAATAATAACTGCTTTTGTGTTGGCATCATTTCTAATTTATCTGTGGACCACAGATTGCTCTGGTCATTTACTTTAAATGAATGAAAGAAACCAACTACTTCACATCAGCTATAGCTCTAGCACATGCTCTGACCAAACTAAGACAACTTTTTCGTCTACACTTGATAATTGCACAATCTTAACTTTTTAGCTATTTGCTCAGACTCTTCAAAAATTCCAACGGTTGTCTTTTGCATCCTCCCAAAGTAGCGTATTTTTGGAGGATCCTACACGACTGTGGCAATATTTTTGGAGAGTCTGAGCAACATAGTTTTTGAGTTTATTTGAACATAATAAAAATAACCTTCATAGAAACTTTACCAGGGGAGCCTTGGTGAGGTAGCTGAGAATAGTAGACACAGGGTGGAAGGAGTGGAACTTCCCCTGAAAACAGAATCACTTCTCATCAGAACAATCACACAACATTTAAGGGTACACACAACGTGACGAAGTGTAAATCTTTGAAGACATTGAGAAAGAAACTGACCTCCCCTTCAGCTTTGAGCTGAATGCGAGTGCTGAGTTCAGCGAGAAGGACCAAGTCCAAGATAATTGGAGCTGCCAAAAGAGAGTCCTCACAAGTGTTGTGCATAACTATGGTGCTCTTTCCGCCCATGAAAATCTCTGACATGTACTCATCCATTGCCCTCTTGCTGTCTCCAACATATGGAACATACTGAAATACAAAATCAAACATTCATTTAGACAAATTAATATGCCTGTTTATGTACATTAACTTTAACTTTCTCACGTTATATTATTACCTTGATCACAACGACATGGTCAGGGTGCTCGCCAGATTCATAGAGAATGGAGTTGCTAGCAACCATGTCATCAACAACATTACTTTTTGAGATCTCCTTAGACCGGAAGGTTTGAGGAGCAGAAAGATTCATTCCGTCATTGTTACCCAAGTGATTGTAGCTCACTATTGACGTTGGCTGTAATACAAACACCACGACTTTCAGCACGGCTATACTATTTCTCAATAAAGAAACTCCATCTTCAAATGACAAGTATGCTTATGTAAGTGCTTCAACAGTTAAACATTCTACCAGAATTAACAGCAAAAGGCATACCTTAATACCAGCTCCAACAAGGAAATCAACCAACACGGACTTCATCTTGGTTTGACCACTCTTAAAGTCATCACCACCAATTAAAGTGTTTCTCTTTATGGCCAAATCAATAAGACCTGAGAAATTGTATCAGAAGAAAATACTTAAAAATTATAGAAGCTAAGCTATAGCTAGTCCTCAGCAGCAATTACACTTTCAATAATTCATTACAATTGTAACCGAGATTCCAGACCTGGAACAAAAGTGTTTTGAGGGCTTCCGTTGATGAAAGGCACATTTTCCAGAATACAAGCAATAGCATGCAATGTAGAAGGAGATATTTCTGCCTCATTTCTATCCACAGCAGCTAAAAGGTTTTCCATGGTATCGTTAAGGCCAACAACCACATTGCTGTACCTTTCGGTGTTGGCAGTCCATAGAACCACTATCTTGTCTACCTTGTTCTTCTCCTTGAACTCCCTAAATTACCAAGAAGACATGTTATTTACACTCTAAATTAAAAATCACATCATTTTCCCAGAAAAAACAGACAACTTTGTTCAAGATTGAAGACAGTTAATCAAGATTATAACTTTTACCTAATATCTTTAACAATTTGATCAACTTGTTCTTTCTTGGTTCCTTTGATCACGTTGTTGGCACGTGCTTCTTGGTTAGCAGCAATGAAGTCAGGGTCATAGATACCAGGAAGAGGAACCATGGATTCCATGTAGGGCCTCAGCTGCTTTTGCAGATCAACTTCAAAAACCTTAGCCCTGACCATGGCATCTGCCAAATTCATGTTGCTAATGTCCCATCCTCCAAATACTACGTCGTCTGGGTTGACCTATATCACCATCAGATCAAATATATCAGTGTGAATCTAACTTCATGTCATTTAAACAGTAATTACAGGTTATAAGACAGAGCAACTTTCCATGACTAATGCTATAAAGAGTTCGTTAAACTGTCTGGGTCATTTGGTTGCAAGCATAACAGATAATAATCCCGGAACAAAAGGAGATTATTTTAACATGTGTTTGGTTAAACTTTTGATCCGGTAAACGTAATCCCAGGATTATTATCCCTTACATCTCTTCTTTTAGTCCAATGAACCAAATATTTATCAGTACAAGTATATCAACTAAATATTCAATCACATCAACCCCTATAATATAATTATCATGCAGGGGCGAACCTAACATTTCAATTACGAGTTCAGTAGAACCCACTAACTTTGATACAAACCCTGTCTTTGTGTTAAAATATCCACTTAATATGTATAAGTCATTTATCAAAAACCCCATAACTTTCTCCTTTTCGATTCTAGAACTCATAAATTCAAAATCCTACCTCCGCATAACTTGTTCACAAACCAAACAACCCGGAAAGTGCTTAAGTATATCCTCTTAGTATTTAACTATCCATAAAGCCACATAAAGTAACTTTACTAAAGGCAAATTAACCAATTTGGGAATTAGAATAACAGCTGGTTAACTATCTGAACTTTCAGCTTATTAGCGAGGATTCGATTCTAAACCTTATACTCCCCCACCTCCACACCCCATTCCCCCAATTTTGAAAACACAAAACAAAACAAGGTGAGTACCATGGGAAGGAGGCTCTTGAAGGGTGCATAGATCTCTTCGCCATTGTAAGACCCAACTCGAATTGTTGATGCCTGAGTAAGAGACCCAAAATAATTGGCTTGCTGCACTTTTTCTTTCGTTGCCCATGAAATTCCTCTGCCATAAACAATCAAAACCCATAATTTAGAATCCCAAAATCTCATTACAAAATCAACATAAAATTAGATTTTCAAAACAAAAAAAAAAACTCACTCTCGATTCGCAATAACACCTCCAGTCAATGTTGAACCATTGTTTCCTCCCCATCCGACAAGCATAACCCTAAAAAACAAATCCACAAATTAATCATCCAATCTCATTTTTTTTTTAAATCTGAGAAAAATGAAGAAACTTACCCTAATTTTGGCACATGGGTATCAGTTTTGAATTCATATTTGACAGATTTAGGCTTAACAATCCATTGATAAGTTCCATTTCTCTCTTCATGAACAAGCTCGGTGGTTTCATAATCATAAACAGAGTGAATTTCATTCTCTATATACTTCACATTTGGGCTTTCCACCTTAAAATTTTCAATAAACATCTTGACCAAAAAGCAGAGAAATTATTCAATTTAGAAGAAGAACAAGTGTTCAAGAATCTATTTTGCTTATAAAATATTTGCTGCCATGGAAGTGTATATATAGAGAAAAATACAAGTGGCACTTTATTAGTGGAATCCCACTATAAAATTAAAGCTTAGCCATGCAAAATATTTGATATACCAAGAGCCTTTCTTTTTGTATTTTCACCGTCGAAGTCAGCGTTGAAGCTCTGACTAAATTTGAATCATGTATTTTAGAATTTATTTAGCGGTGATACTTCCAACAAATACCTAAAGCCTTTTAGTAATAATTTATTCACACATGATGTTTACGTCATATTGCATATTTGTATATATATGTTTTGTGTTTAAACATGGTAAGCTAAATATGCGATTCACCTAATTAAATTATTTAATTAAAAAAATTTAACATGATTTGGTGTAAATATGGAATGTGGGTAAATGAACGCAATAAGTTTTGTTTAGGTTGTATATTTATATTAAGAAATTCATTAAAAATATTATATATAACTATTTAATTGTGAATCTAATAACTATGATAACTATGAATTTGATGACAAGTTTAGAATTGAAATCTCTACTTTCGTATCTATCAGCCTTTTGCCCTTTTGTCTTGTAAGTTCAATAATGAAAATATACTTACATAATCAGTGAGGTAATTATACGCAAATATTTGTAACAGATACTAATTGATAACTTGATGAAATTAGTATTTTTTTTGTCTCAATTTATATAAGGTAATTTGACTTGAAATGGAGTTTAAGAAGAAAAAAAAATTTTGAAACTTGTTCCGATTTATGTGATTACATTTCTTGGTCCAAAAAGAATAGAACTTTCTAATTTTGAAAATAATTTGACTTAAATTTTTCATTTTATTCTTAATGAGAAGTTACTCCTGCCACATGAATGTTAACAAATGCTTATGCTCAAGTTTATAAAATCTTATAATCACACAAATATAATGACATGTTTATAGTTACAAGTTTTGAAAGTGTAGTATTTTTTCTTAAACTCCGGCCATTTAAATTTTGCCACATAAATTAAAATAAAGAATTTATCTCTTTATGTTATCAAAGATTAATATTGACTAATAGTGTATTTAAAAAATGTTTTTTCTGTATATAATTTGAAATCTTTTTTTTATTTTATTTTATTGGAGTGAGAAACATGTGGGTTAGGTTTCTTGCGTGGCTTAGTGTTGTAAAGTTGCTCTGAAGATTTTTAATTAGCTGTTTTATTTGGTATTTTTGTTAATAATAGTAATATTAAACATAATGTTATACTTAAATATGAGTTCAATTATAGTTACTCATGTGCACGACAGGGGATTTTGGTTAATTATTTGAAGAATAATATCAAAATTAGATTTTATTTCGAGATTGAATCTAGTATTTTAATCAGCAAGTGTGTGGCATTTTTATTGTATTAAGGTGTGGTTGAACATGCCATTCCAAATTAAGATTTTAAAATTTTAATTTTAATTATTTTTAAAATATATTTTTTTATTTTTAGCGTGTTACCTCGATTAGCAAAGGGTCGGAAAAACTTTCTATCGATTTCACATTGTAATTTACGAAAGAAATAGTCTCTTCCTAAAGCACTAGAATCTTATTACACAAGCATATCTTGACTATAAAAACATAGAATGAATGAGACATTCTATATTCTAATCTTTCTTTGAGTTATACTCGTTCGAACTAGACTCATAATTAAAGCACTTAACTAGATATCTAGAATTATTATTTTTTATAATAATTATTATGGAGTATTTCGAAGTTGTAACTTAACTTAGGGCAAAGAAAATGGGGCCCTATACCTTCAAGTTTATCGTACATCTATCCCTTATGTTAGACGACCTTGATATTTCATTACATTCTATTATCGTTGTTTGCTAGAATAAAAAGTTGTTTATTGAACTTTTAAATAAAACTTTAACATCAAGTCCAATTAATTGAACCTTATAAATTTTTTATATCTGAAATAGAAGAAAAAATGACTGAACTTTAATGCGTTCATAAACTATGGTCATAGTTCAATATATATTTGAATTTTCTCCATATTAAATTTCAGACATAATATAATATATCTAAAATTATCACAAAATGAATAACTAAAAGTATAAAATTTCAGACTTTATATGGTCTTACATCTTTTGTGGGCTTCATCCACACACTTGGCAAATTAGAAAATAGAAAGGATCATTCTTCAACATTTTGGGCTTCAATATTGAGCTCAAAAAGTATATGTACCATGTGTGTTTTAATTTGTGTAATTTCTTGCGAAGCTTTTCATTTTTCTCTTTCATTTCGAATAATTTTTTTCTTCAAGTTTCTTGTGATCCTTTTTTAGAAGCTTATCAAACTAAAATATGTCAGTCCTTGACCTGTCTTNCCCCCCCCCCCCCCCCCCCCCCCCTAAGGGATTTAATATCTTCGCTAAAGTTTATCCCACCACCTCTCATGTGCAAATAAAAATTATCCTTACGTATCACGTAAAGATTTTCATTTTCTCTTTCATTGCAAATAAAATGAAATGCCTTGTGAAGCTTTTTATTTTTCTCTTTCATTGCAAATAAAATTTCTCATAAGTATCACGTGCATCCTTCTTTAGAAGCCTACCAATAGATCATTGTTAGTCCTTGACATGCCATTTATGTCACATAAGCGAAGTTGAAGTTCCCTCTAAGGTTTGTTACATCACCTAATTAAGAGAGAGTTCGACTTTTAAATTATACTTGTCACCATTCAAATCCATGACACGTATTGTCTGTTTTAATAATCCATTAGATTTCACAAATTTCCTTTTTGAACTACACAATCATATAACTCAAAATCGTGTGGGTAACATGTGAATTTGTATTATACTCGCTTAAAATATAACATGCACTATTCTTTAAAAAAAATTCATACACAACTACGTACACATCACAAATGAATCATACCAAACTATGAATACGAATACCTTAGAACAAAGTATTTAAGAAAATTGACGTATGTGCCAAAAATTGGTATTATTCATAGTAAATTGGCAAGCATATACATATGGTCATAAAAGTATTATTGAAAGTTACTCAATAATGGACTTATCATTCACCATGAGTCCATGACATAATTGGGTCAACATTATCACTAAAATCCAAATGGACAAACATCAATTTCCTCAACAAGTAATAACCACTAATTAACTTCACGGAAAATATAATTGGCAAGACAGATTTTTGGCACGAAATGACATGAGCAACAAAAATCAGGTATTTTCATAATTTTGGTGAAAAGTTAAGGACATTTGGATAAATTTATTTATTTCGTGTACCTAAATTACCCTCAAAAGTAAAACCACTTTTAATACTTTTAAGAAAAATTTTATTATGTGTGAGGTCCTTTCATATTTTGCCAGGTGGAAATTGGGTCCCACTAAAAAAAAAGCTAAAAGGCTCCATTTCTTTATTATTTTTCTCCAATTCCATATCTTCTTCTTCTTTTCCGTGTCGTTTTGTAATTTTATTATTTTTCGTATTAATTAGTTTATTTATCAAATGCTGAAATTTAATTATTTTTAGTGGAATTAGCCGTGGTTTAGTTTGGATAATTTTTTTATTAAATAAATTAATTTGATTTTTGAAATGTTGAAATTAAGTCAAATTAATTAAGTCAATTTTTTTATCACTTTAATTTAAATTTTTTTTCTATTTGGTTTTGGTTGATAATTTGATTTTTCAAACGTTGAAATTAAGTCAATTTTTTTATCACTTTAATTTTTATTTTATTTTTTCTATTTGGTTTTGGTCGATTAGAATATATATGATAATGTAAGAAATTGATCTAATTATATATAGGATCCTTCAAAAAATGTATGCATTATCTAAGAATTTAATTATTTCTAAGAAATATGATAAATTCGTTCTAAGATTTTATTTTTTTACAAAAAGTTAAAAATTTAGTTCTGATATACTATGTCTTGATGTTGCTTGATTTAAATAAAACTAATCAATTAAAAAGACATAAGTTATTTTGAACATGAAAATTCATTCTTGACATTCTTAAAATAAAAATATAAATTAAAATACGAAGTAAATGCAAATAACTTAGAAATACATGAATAGAACAAAGATTTTTTTAAAAAAATATTTATAACATTTTTTTAATTTTAAAAAAATTTATATATGATGAAAAAGGTTATATTAAAAAATCAATGTATAATCTTTTATAAACAAACACAAAACAAAATATCTAAATTCTCATATTTCGTATATATCATTCTATAAAATACGTACAGAAAAATAAAAGGTTCAAGAAATTAATACGCAAAATTTTACGATTTTTTTATTTGTAATTTCATTACCTTCAATTTCTTCCATTTCATTCAAAAATTAATTCGAAATTTTCGTCACATTCACTTTATTTTTTCTCTCAAATAAATAATACCTAAAATATGCATATTAGACATTTTGGGCAAGTCTTAAAAATTCTTTATAACTCTGACAAATGAAGTAACGTATAGGAGGAAAAAAGAAAGTCGAAGGAATTTTTTTTAAAATGGATGAAAAAGAGTAAGAAGATGAAAGAAAATGAAATAGTTAAGGTATGGATCCCATTTGTTCATTTGGCAGCCAACAAAAGTCTCATACAAGTGGTTTTCTTTTATGGAGGGAAATACAAGTGGTTTTGGAGCCAAAGTGACATTTTCGTCATTTACCCGTGTCTTGGCAATTCGTGCCAAAATTCTGTCTTGCCAATTAGCAGTGCTCTTAACCTCATCCCATTTTATATGTCACATTTTTGTTTTGCACTTGCATTAAAAAATAATGTAACTTTACCCTTCTACCCTTATTTAATTTTTTTGGAACTCAAGTTTTTAATCAATGAATATGAATTAATTTATTTTGATTAATTAATTTAACCAATGAACATGAATCATTTATTTAACTTTTCTAAATTGGTCAAATGTATATTTTCAAGGCAAATAACTCACAAGGGTAAAAAAGGAACAATATGGTAAATTATGCATTGATTTTATTAAATGATCAGTATTATGAATCAACTATTTATAGAAAGTGATGACATATAAAATGAGACAGAGGGAGAAAATATTAAGATATGTGGCCATGTGCTTATTAATGATCAAAGGTTTCATGTTTTTTCCTACACCATAACTATGTATTTTTAGGTCTATGGACTAGGGTTATAGGAGAACTAATTATAGGCTAATTAACATTACTTATAAATGGATACGATCCAATAATTATTTTTTAAAATAATATGCTTCAATAGAGCAAACATGAGAGGATCAATTATATTGATAGATACAAAATAGAAAAATCATTTTAGATAGTTTTAACCAACACCAAGATCATCTTGATCTGTCATGATGTTGACAAAGATTGAGATTTTTTTAAGATCTGATTCGATAGTATATATATCCCTCTTTTATTATTCTTAGATGAATTTCTTATTCTTGATTAAGAAAAAGACTACAGTAATACTATATGTGGGAGAAAACAAATTTTAGGAAGAGAATTTCAATTTTTCTTTTCATTTCTAGAGGTAAAATCACATCACATCACATCACTTTAATTGTTTTTTTAATAAAGGAGGGGAAAGAAGGACCCTAGAGTTTAATTCCTTTTTAAAAAGACTTCTTTAAACAAGATAATAACTCATATATATGGGCACAGTCCTTATATATTTATAGGTTATTGTTCTTTTCTATTTTGTTTGATTTGGACATTTTAGACATGAAATCCCTAAGGTTATCCACCCAAGGGAAGACTCAACTTTTTATAAATGCATTGAGAGACGAATTAAGAATTTGAAACTCTATACGTTTAATTTAAAATTATATCATGATTCATTTAATTTATTTGATTTTAAAAATCAGTTATCTATGTTTATTCGATGAAAATTTTCATATATATACAATATTTGAGTCAAAGACATTGGTTTACATACATAAATTCTTATCTTACACCTTGCATTTGAACTCAGAGTCCATCCTCGATTCTTCATAATTTATTTTGGGGAAATTTTTTCTCACCACACTTGATATTTAAGCGAAAAAGAAAGGTGATGGAAAGATAACTCACATATCTTTTCAAGCTTAGTCCTTACACAAAATTAATAGGGAAAGAAGTCTGATTTACTTTTCTACATTTAAAAAAAGTTCATATTTATCATTCGCTATGCTTGATGAATAAAACACCTCTACATGATATAACATGACATAACATTTAGGTAAGGTACTGAATATCACATGCAAAGTTGTTAAATATTACATAACAACATTTAGGTAATGTAAATATCACATGATATGAGAAATTTGTTCTTTCACTTTTTTTTCCTACTACTAGAAAGAGGGGCTTGTCCAATCGAGAAATAATGAGAAATTTATGCTATAAATATAATGTTCTCATTCTATTCTCATTGAACCAATTTATAAGGAAAATAAATAATGAAAAGTAGATTTTCGCTGAAATATTGAGATTAACTATTGAATATGATTCTTTTCTCGTTAATTCAATTAAAATATCCGTGTGAATAATCACTGAATATTTTTAAGTGGGAAATTTCAAATCGATTTCTAGTTGAGATAGGAAGTTGGTGAGCGTACGTTATAGTTATGGACTTTATGGTTGGTTCAAATTAAGTTCTTTTCAAGGAATTAATTATAGGGACCAATATCATAGGTAAAAGCAGAATTTTAATTTTAAATTTTATAACGATGATTTCAAGTGTTAATAATTAGGTTCTAAACTTAATATTAATGCATATATATTTTTTAACAAAATTATTTTTTCTACTAACAGCTCTTGACAAAAAATACTTCCTAAAATATGTATATTTTAAAATTTTGACCAAATATACCATAAAGGGTTTTTTGTTAATTTCCATTTGAATATGGGTTTATATCCAAATTATAAAATAGTATATATTCTATAGAATAACTTGTATGAGGGTGTGTGAATTTTCATTTGCAGATTATCCAAAATATGCTAATTATTTCATTATTAAGGTTGTGGCTAATTATGAGTTATGAAGTGAACGAAAATCATAAAATACTAATTATGTTCTAATTACTTATATATTATATATATTAGGATTTACTACCATTGTTCCAATTAAATCATTACAAATGTCTAATACTTACTATATAAAATATATAAGTGGGCCCCACCTCCTTCCACTTAAATAATATTTTTCAACCTTATCATGGTAAAAGTTGAATTTATTATCCTTTTCATTTAATTTTATATGATATTATTTTTTCTATAAAATCATTATATATGTTTTAATAATTTAAATTTCAAAAACATTATAATTTAACTTTAAAGATTTTATTTTATCAAAATCTTGTACATTGAAATATATAGTTATGAATTTAAAATATTTTTAAAATCATATAAAAATTTCAATAACTTCTCAAATTCCATAATATAACACTTAAATACTACATATTATATATTAATTACTATACTATAAATGACTTAAATACTCCATATTATCTATTACAATAATTAACAATTATTTGACACTTTAAATTCTATCAATGCCATATAAATTAGGATAAAAAACCTAACATATAATATTTAAATATATTTAAAAATAATATAAGTAATACTATACATTACAATAATTAACAGCTTAATTATTTAAAACTTATATAAAAAATTTAATTGACTCTCTAAATTCTATTGGTACCACATAAAATAGATTATATAATAAACATATATTGTTTGAAATTGACGAAAAAGAAACAATAAATTACAATAATTAATAAAAAAATAGTCCACTCCAAAAAATCTATCAATTAACAACATATATTGTTTGAAATTGACGAAAAAGAAACTATAAATTACAATAATTAACAAAATAAATCTCTCGACTCCAACAAATCTATCAATTAATGCCACATAAATTGGGACATGGCAAATAACATATATTATTAAAAAATTAGGTTCAAAATGTACTATAAAATACAATAATTAACAACTTAATATATTAAAGAGACATATAAAAAATGGTTAATATTTGAAATTCTGCGTGTGCCACATAAATTAGAACAAACAGAGTAATAAATATTATTTTCAAAATTATGTATAAAAAAAAGTACTACAAATCACAATAGCTAACAATTTAAAATATTTTTAAAATCATATAAAAATTTCAATAACTTCTCAAATTCCATAATATAACACTTAAATACTACATATTATATATTAATTACTATACTATAAATGACTTAAATACTCCATATTATCTATTACAATAATTAACAATTATTTGACACTTTAAATTCTATCAATGCCATATAAATTAGGATAAAAAACCTAACATATAATATTTAAATATATTTAAAAATAATATAAGTAATACTATACATTACAATAATTAACAGCTTAATTATTTAAAACTTATATAAAAAATTTAATTGACTCTCTAAATTCTATTGGTACCACATAAAATGGATTATATGATAAACATATATTGTTTGAAATTGACGAAAAAGAAACAATAAATTACAATAATTAATAAAAAAAATAGTCGACGAAATTGACGAAAAACAAATTATAAATTACAATAATTAACAAAATAAATCTCTCGACTCCAACAAATCTATCAATTAATGCCACATAAATTGGGACATGGCAAATAACAGATATTATTAAAAAATTAGGTTCAAAATGTACTATAAAATACAACAATTAACAACTTAATATATTAAAGAGACATATAAAAAAGGGTTAATATTTGAAATTCTGCATCTGCCACATAAATTAGAACAAATAGATTAATAAATATTATTTTCAAAATTATGTTAAAAAAAGTACTACAAATCACAATAGCTAACAATTTAAAATATTTTTAAAATCATATAAAAATTTCAATAACTTCTCAAATTCCATAATATGACATAAATTTAAAAAAAAAGTGTTATAAATCATAATAAATTGTACAATATTTTAATTACTTTAAAGGTATTATAAATTGTAATAAATAATACAACAATTTAAATTACTTAAAATTTAACGACTTAAAAATATTTTTTTAAATGTATTAAAATTTTGGTTAATTGTCAAAACTTTACATGTGCCACATAAATTGGGACATGGAGAGTCACACATATTTTTTTAAAAAAATTACATTAAAAGTATTCTATCAATTAACAACATATATTGTTTGAAATTGACGGAAAAAAAATATAAATTACAATAATTAACAAAATAAATCTCTCGACTCCAACAAATCTTCAATTAATGTCACATAAATTGGGACATGGCAAATAACATATATTATTAAAAAATTAGGTTCAAAATGTACAATAAAATACAATAATTAACAACTTAATATATTAAAGAGACATATAAAAAATGCTTAATATTTAAAATTCTGCGTGTGCCACATAAATTAGAACAAACAGAGTAATAAATATTTTTTTCAAAATTATGTTAAAAAAAAGTACTACAAATCACAATAGCTAAAAATTTAAAATTATTTTTAAAATCATATAAAAATTTCAATAACTTCTCAAATTTCATAATATGACATAAATTAAGATAAAAAATTATATATATATTGGGCCCCGTGCTGGCACGGGGTCCTATATCTAGTATTAATAGAGATAACTAAAGCTAGGTAATTTCTTTCTATTTGTTAAAATTTTGACAATATATTATTTGATATTTGAATTGGTGAAATGTACCTAACTAGTATTAATAATAGTTGAGGTAAACACAAACTGACACGCAAAATCATTTTATATGAAAAATATTCCTTTCTATCCCTTTCCATTTTGCAGATAAAAGAAGGATAGTAAACATTGAATCTGAGTTATTACTTTATCGTTTATAAAGTTCAATTTATAGTCACATGTTTTAATTAAAATAAAATAAAAAATGATTCTAATTTACATTATTCTAGAATAATTAATCTTTTATGCGAATTAATCTTTTATGCCCCCCACCCACCCACCCACCCACACACACTCAATCTTGCAATGAATATGAAGTATTTGCTTTGGTGCATCTTTTTGCTATGCTTTTCGTTGGTAATAACTAACTAAAATGCTTTTTATTTATTTACTATTCGTACAAATTGGATTGCGTTAAGTTGTATTGAGGAAATTATTTCAAATTTGGGAGAAGTATTATTGAAAATATTTTTAAATTTGGTGTGGATTATGAGTTTCATGTTTGAACTATTGACAGTATCCCTCATAAAAAAAAGGGAAACAAAATTAACATGCACATATATAATGATGTTTCTTGAATAGCTTTAATCTCAAATGATGTACCCCTCATAAAAAGGAACTCCATAAAATTAATTGAAAGTTCACGACCCTCAAATTTATTTTGAATTAATCTTGACATAACTAAAATTCATGTTTGATATTTCTTTCGTCTCAATTTATATGACATATTTTCTTTTTAGTCAATCTTAAAAAGAAAAGTTTTCAATATTGTATCATTATATTCCATAAGTTATGCCTCATGTTCTTAAAAAATTTAATCCTAGCTAGACATAAGTTTGATTTACATCCAAGGGTAAATAAAAAAAATCAACATATTCAAAGGGCAAACCATTCAATTAAATGCATCTAAAAAGGAGAAGAAATAATGTAAGTTTTTTCTTTTTTTAATCTTTGAGAAAAGAAATAATTTAAGAAATGACAATTGTTCAATGAATCTAGATTTTCTGTCCCACATGTTTCTTAGGAATTTTCTCATGGATCCATTAAACAAAAATATTTAAACAAATAATTATTATTACAATTTGATTTTTTTAATGCCCACATGTTTAATGGTTGACCTTTATTTTGTAACTACTTCTGTCTTTTTTCAGAACCCAATTACAAAATAAAATAATTAGTATTAGAATTCGTTTCAAGCATTTTAAAACAAGCAAACTAGAAAGAAAAATATCAATAATATGTCATTTTAAATTGAGATAAAGATAGAGGTTTAAATTGAAGTAGGGGAGAAAAATGTTTGGTGATTCTTTTTCGTAAATCAAAATTTAAATAGACGGTAAAATTCGATACTTATATTGGTGAGAGTCGATTATTTCATGAAATAGTTAAAGTACATATAAGATCCTTGATTTCTACTACTTATATTATTTAGAAAACTCTAGATAGAGAGTTAGAGAGAGTATAAATCATATTCACTAGGCGTATTTATTTCTAAATAAATAAATAAATAAATAAATCTATTTTCTAGTCGTATAAACATGAAATGAATATGTATTACTATGATCTTTATCAGTAATTAATTAATGATAATTACTTAATCACCGCTAAATATTTCCTCTGTCCCTATTTACTTATTCATTTTTGCTTGGCACACCTATTAAGAAAAATAATAATTGACATAATAAGTTTACCATTTTACCCCTATTATTTGATAAAATTCAAAAATTAATTTACTTATTAAAGAGGTTCTACCTTTTTCAAAAACATTAACTCTCTAAATAAATTAAGGATATAATACGTAAAAAAAGTATTGTCTTTTCTTGATTTGTCAAAAATGACAAATAAAAATAGACAAGTAAAAAATCAAAAATGAACAAGTAAGAAGAGACAGATGGAGTATATATTTTAGAAGCAATTACTAGTGACAATTATATTTTGAACACTCTTTATAAATATCCCTAAAATCTATAACGACATTAGATTCTTTTGAAATTAACTAATACGGATAAATGATGTAACAATGTGCATATTTATTGCCAATTTTTACAATATATCAGTATAGGTATACATAGAATTGGTTGACTCTAATATGAAATCTTGGATTGCCCTCTTATCTTTCTTTCCTCGTACATTAAGCAAACCAAACAAAGAGAAAAGACAACAATAAAAATTAGATTTCTTCCTTGAATTAAATTATATTTGACAAACTAATTATTTTTGAAGAAAAAATATCTACACGATATACATACGTTATATATTAGCCTGAATAATTTAAATTTCTATCGCGTAAAATGAAAGTGGAAGGGACAATTCTTTGAACACACAAAAGACAGCAACAGCACCATGCAAATGAAGACTATACAACTCATATCATACAAGGTAGGTCACCAAAACAAACATTAGATTACTATAAATTATATTTTTAAAAAACAGACATAGAAAAATTAAAATGCAACCCATGTAGTTTCATAAGTAGAGCCGGGATATGGTGATGTGTGTAGTTGATCTAACCTTAATTATCTCTTCTTTTTTTCTCTTTTTTTTTTACCTTCCCTAGAAGTTTCCACCCCTTTTGCTCCTTTGGTGACTCGAACTCGCAACCTTCGGGTTGAAAGTGAGGGGTGTTTACCATCCGAACAATTCTCTCTCGTCAACCCTTAATTATCTCATGAAGGTAATTTTTTTTTATTTCTAATAGATCCTCGACTCAAGTAAAGCATATTAGAAAAACATACTCCCCTTGTCCCTATTTACTTGTTTAATTTTGACTTGACACGCCTATTAAAAATAATAATAATTGACATAGTAAATTTACCATTTTACCCCTGTTAATTGATGGAATTCCAAATCAATTACTCATTAAAGAGATTCGACCTTTTTCAAAAACATTAACTGTTTAAATAAATTGAGGGTATAATAGGTAAAAAAATTATTGTCTTTTCTTGATTTGTCAAAAATGACAAAGTAAAAAGTCAAAATTAAACAAATAAAAAGGAACAAATGGAGTTAAAAGACAATGCCTATATATATATATGTGTGTGTGTGTGTGTGTATTTATTAGCTTAATTTATACAAGGTCCATCACTTAAACAAACATTAAAATGTAAGATTTTTTAAGCCAATTTCAATCCCAAGAAACATTTATTTCAAGTCTTGTATAAATTGATACAAGGTCCATCACTTAAACAAACATGAAAAGACATTTATTTCAAGCCAAACTATTAGTCAACGTCGTCCATTAAAGTAGCCGCCCATAATTATCCAAAAAATTCCACTAATTATTCTTAATTAAATAATATCTAAATCTCAATTAATCATACTTAAAACATACATATCCTATATATAGATTTCACACATACACACACCAATTATTCATATTTACAAAACTCTCTCCTAGATAAAATCTTGAAGAGTTATACCATACCAATCAACTCGATCTAACCATTGAAATATAATTCTCTCTTCTCATACTCCTTGTTCGTTGTTCCAGACGTACTACCAATGGATATATCAGTAAAAACGAATAACTATAAGGTGGATTTTCTTCCAATATTTATTCACAAAAAAGGTGGAAAGAACAATCTCAAAATCATTGCAAATATGCAAAGTGGGAAATTAGCCAATAATTTCTATGAAGTGCTTTCTCTACATTCTACAAATGTAGGGTTTGAAGAAATTAAAAAAGCTTATAGATGCAAAGCTCTTCAATATCATCCTGATATTTGTCACGATTTAAATAAAGAAGAATCGACGAGACGATTTATTGAGCTAAGAAATGCGTATGAAACTCTTTATGATCCAATTTCTCGTCAAATTTATGATTATGAATTGAGTTTGATGAATTCTTTTGAGAGTGATCAATTGATGTGGAAAAAGTCTAAGGAAAATAGAAAGATGGTTTTCAATAAGGATGTGTGGGAAAGACAACTTGAAGGGTTGAAAAGAAGATCTTGTAATAGAATGAAGAAAAAGAAAAGTGTGTTTACCTAGAAATTATTTTATCTATTTCAGTTTATGTGACATTATTTCCTTATTAGTCTTGTTACGAAAAGAATGACATTGTTATGTACTTGGAAACAACAAAAAGTTAAACTTTTCATTTTATTCTTAAATGAGAAAAACTTTTGTAAGTTACAAGAGTGTTATATTTTTTTAAGGACTTTAGTTTCAAAAGTGTTATATAGCCATACATTTACCTTTTAGACCACGATTTCAATATCTTTTTGAGAAAACTAAAAATCTTATTAAGAAACATTAGACCATGATCTCAATGTAAGTAATTGGAACAATATGCGACAATTCAATTAATATTTTATTTGTAAGGTTGAGTAATATATGAACAAATATTTGACCTATTAATCTAACTTAAGTCCAATTATTTTACTTGGGCCACATGTAACTTCAGACAATGAGTCTAGAGTTTGGTTTTATGAAGCATAACTCCAGACACCACATGTTAAAGTAGAGATATCTACAATTTCCCATTATAAAAAATGGATACATGTTAAATAGTGGTGCTAAATAGGTTGGCCTGTGAAATTTTTAGGGCAACTTAAATAAATCTTATTAGCTTACTAGCTTAGGAGTTAATTACTTAGATATTCTCTAGTTTGCAATATTACGTATCTTATCAGATTTTGATGCGTCCAGATACGCTCAGATACATCCACATACATGAGATCAAAATAAGGTGTAAGATACATTATATTCAAGTAGTTTCGCATTTATATGGTAAACATAACAAATCTCGCTCACCTCTTTGCATCTTTCACTACAAAAAAAATAGCATTTAGCGACTGATGAAATCCGTCGCTAATCTATGGTATTCCGTCGCTAAACTGGATTTGCGACGGATTTTGGGCTGTTAGTATTTCGCTCGTTAGTAATCTCTTAGCGACGAAAAATTTAGTCCGTCGCAACTTTAGTGACGGACTATTCCGTCGTTATACTTATAT